>NW_020194617.1:0-35015 GCF_002865645.1 Hyaloscypha bicolor E | reverse complement strand
TCTTTTATTATTTCTATTATTTTACTAAAATATAATAAAGAATACTTTTATAAGAATTCGGATTTTATAATATTTCTATAAAATAATAATTTATATAAAAACTTTTATTAAATAAAAATTATTAGTTTTTTAGAAATTTTTTTTTTTAATTTTTAGTTTATTAATAAAATTAAAAAAAAAATATAAAAAAAAATATAAGAAATTAAAATTAGTTATTTAAACTTATAATAATAATAAGAAATATATAATATTAATATAATTATTTATTATTTAATATATTAGCTATAGAATTATTTTTAGTATTATTATTATAATAATAAATATTATAAAGTTATATTTATATAATATTTTATAAGCTTATATCTAATTAATAACTTTATTTAATTATAATTTTTATATTAACTTATTTTATAAACTTACTAAAAAGTTAAATTTAAAAAATAATACTATTTTAAAAATTATAAAACTATTATATAATATACTAAAAGCTAGAAATTACTAGTTTAAAACTTATTATTTTTATTATATTAATAAGCTTTTTATAAAATAATTAACTTATAACTTTTGCTTTTTTTATAATAAATAATTCTTTAGAATTATTAGTCTTTAAACTAATAATATTCTATTTATTAAAACTAATAATTTTATAAAAATAAAGTAATTAAAGCTTTATAAAACTAAGTTCTTAGCTAAGAAATATAAATTCCTTACTTTTAATTATAATCTCAAGTTTAATAAAGATATTATTTATATAAATATTACTAGAATTACTTTAATATAAAAATACTAATATAAAAACCTTTAAATTATTTTTATAAAAAATATTATTATTATAAATAATAAAAATACTATTTATTAAAATCTTTTTATTAAAACTAATATATTACTTAATATACTAGAAAAGTATATATTATATTAGTTTATTAACTAGAAGCTTTATATAACCTATTAATTATTATTTAAATTATTAAATTTTTAGAAACTAATATAAAGATATTTAATAAATATATTTAATAATAAATTAAAAATATTATTAAAAAACTAAAATTTATAAAGCTAATAAAGAAATTCTTATATTTAGTTATTTTTATAAATACTTTATTTATAAATAATAAAGATTTTTTTTCCTAAATTAAATATATTTTAATTCTAATAAATAAAACTAAATATACTAATATTATTTATTAGTTTTCTATTAAATATAAGAGAATTACTAGAAATATTCTAGTCTCGAAATTTTATAATATAGCTTATAGCTTTAATATAAGTATTTTAGTTAAATCTATAATTAATAAAATATTAGAAATAAAACTATTACTAGTAATTTATATAAATTCGAAATTATTATATAAATATTTTATTAAATTAGAAACTATTTAAGAAAAGTATTTAATAATTAATATAATATATTTTTACTAAATATATAAATAATAAGAAATTATAGAAATTAAATAAATTAAGAAAAAATTAAATTCTATTAATTTTATAATAAAATTAAAACTAATAAATAATATTAAATATCTAATTAATATAAATACTATATAATTAGATATAAAGAAATAAATTAAATATAAATAAAATAAGAAATAAATATATAAAATAAAAGAATATTATAAAAGAAAAAGTTATATATAAAAGGCTATAGCTTTTAGTATATAATTAAAATTTTAGATATAATATAAATATATAAAGTATTTAAAAAATCTAATATTAGGCTAAATTAGAGAATTTATATATAATTAGAAAAAAGTATTATTTTTTATATTTTTAGAAAGATTTTAATATTAGTATAATTATAATTATTAATAATTATAAAATATAATTATATAATATAATTATATAATATAAAAATAACTAAAAATAATAGAATATAAATAATAAATAATAATTATATAATTTTATATTATATAAATAACTTAACTAATAAACTAGTTTCTTTTAGACTTAATAAATTTAGGAATTATATATTAATATTATAATACTATAATTCTTATTTTTAAATAATAAATTAGTATTTTTATATTTATATAATAGTATTATATATTATTAGTAAACTAATAATAAAATATAATTATTATAAATTTCGAAATTATAATTAGTAAAATAATAATTTTATTATATAAAAATAAAAATATTTTATAATTAATATAAATTATTAATTAATATTTAAATAAATTTAAATATTTTTTTTTTAAAAATCTTTAATTATTATAATTATTAAAATAATAGTATTTTATTTATTTAAATTTTAATAATAGAAATTAAAAGCTTTAAAAAAATTATAAATATTTATATAAGTTCCTTTATCTATATATATTAAAAAAACTAATTATTATAAAAGTAATTTTATATTAATTACTTTAATATATTAGAAAAAGCTTTTATTTTTATTTTTTTAAAAGCTTTATATATTAATAAATATTAAGAAAAATATTAAGTTTATAATTAAAACTATTATTAGTTTTAGTATATTTTTATTACTTTTTTTAATAAGCTTTTTAATAATAAAAATAAATATTAATTAATAAATTTTCGAATTTAATAAAAATAATAATAATAATAATAATAATAATAATAATAATAATAAGAATAATAATAATAATAATAATAATAATAATAATAATAATAATAATAATAATAATAATAATAATAATAATAATAATAATAATAATAATAATAATAATAAATAGCTTTAATTTAAAAAGAAATTTAATTTCTTAATTAAAAATATCTAGTTTTCTTATATTTATTTTTATTTAAAATAAAATAAACTAAAATAATAAATTCTTAAAGGAAATCTAATTTAATTAGATTATTATTAATAATATTAGTTTTATTATATATATATTTTATTTTCTTTTAATAAAATTAATAAAGAATTATATAATAATAAAGCTTTTATAATTCTATTTTATATAAATACTATTATATTAAAATTAGATTTAAAAACTTTATAATAATATTTAATTAATTTAATTAAATATTAAAATATTAAACTTCTTAAAACTATTTTAAATTAAATTTTATAAATTATTATTATTATTTTTATATAAAATATATTAATATAATAATTATTCTTTATTATAATTATTAAATTAATACTATTTTTTTATTTCTTAATTAATTTTTTCTTTTTATTAATATTTATATTAAACTAAATTTGGTTTTTTTTAATATAAATATATAATTTATAATAAAAAGAATTTAATAATAAAAATATTAAAAATATTAAAATAAATATTTTATTTATAATAAAAAGTTTAGAAAATAAAATATTATAATTTAAAAAAATTTAAAGCTTAAAAAATTTAATTTAATAATAAAATCGAAATATAATTAAATATTTTTAAAAATATTTAATAAATTTAAATATTATATAAATAAATAAAATAGTTTTTAAAAAGTAATTTTAAAACTAAAAAAAATTAGTTCTAAATAATAATAAAAATTAATTAATTAATTAATTAAATAGCTAATTATTTACTAATTAATAAAAGCTATATATTTTTTATAAGCTATTAAATACTTTTATAAAATTAATAAATAGTTTTTTTTAATAAAAAATAAATTAGATTTATTTTAAATTAATAAATAATTTTAGAACTAAACTAAAATCTTTTTTAATTTCTAAATATAAATATTAGAATAGCTATATTACGAATTTTCTAGTTATATAACTAGTTATATAAACTTATATTATAAATATAACTTAACTAGTAAACTAGTTTCTTTTAAGCTTAGTAAATTTAGGAATTATATATTAATACTATAATATTATAATTCATATTTTTAAATAATAACTTTATTAATTTAATATAATTAGTATTTTTATATTTATATAATAATATTATATATTACTAGTAAACTAATAATAAATTAATTAATATTAATTTAATAATAATATATAATATTATTATATAATATATATAAAATAGTAATATATTAAAATTAGTAAAATAATTAATATTTAGAATTAAAAATTATAATATTATAATATTAATATATAGTTTCTAAATTTATTAAATCTAATAAAATCTAGTTTATTTATTAAATTATTTATAAAATATAAAACTATATAATTATATTTTATATTTTATATTTTATTATTTATATTTTATATTTCGAGTTTTATAATTATATATATTATTTCTAGAAAAAAAAATATTAATAATAATTAATATTTAAAAATAAGAATTATAATATTATAATATTAATATATAATTCTTAAATTTATTAAGCCTAATAAAAACTAGTTTACTAATTAAAATATAAAATTATATAATTAGTTATATAATTACAAAATTTATTATATAATTATTTTTATAATTAGATTTAAAAAAAGTAATTATATTTAAATATTTTAAAATAATTAAAGATATTAAATAAATTTATTAAATTTTCTAAATATATTAAAAAGAATTCTAAAATAAATAAAAATAAAACTTATAATTAAGCTAATATAATTAAATTTTTATTTAATATTAAAGTCTTTTATATATTTAAAAATTTAAAATTTAAAAATATATATATATTTATTATTTTTATAATAAAAACTAATTTCTTAAAAAAAGAGTTATTTTATTTTATTTTAAAATTCTTTTAATTATTATTTATTAAATATATTCTTAATTTATAAAACTTTAAATATTAATAATATATATATATATATAAATTAATATATTATTAATAAAAAATATTAATAATATATATATATATATAAATTAATATATTATTAATAAAAAATATTAATAATTTTAATTTTATAACTTTTTTAAATAATTATATTAATTATATATAATTATTTTAATATTAAGTTATAACTAAATAAAACGAGTTTAATATTTATAAATTAATATTATAAAATAACTTTATATTAATATTTAATATAAAAAATAGTAATTTTTAAAAGTTTTTTTTAAATAATTAAATCTTTTTTAATATTATTTTAAATATATTTTCTAATAATTAAAATTTATTATTTTAGAAAAATTTAAAATATTTTTAAATAAGATTCTAAAATCTATTTTAAATATATTTAAATATAATAAAAACAAATTTTAAATAAGGCTATAATAAATTTTATTTAATTTCTTATAAATATTATTAATATTATATATATTAAAATTTATAAATTTCTTATTATTTTCTTAAATCTCTTAATATAATAAAAAGATTTCTAGTTTATTAATACTTTTAATAGCTAATCTTTCTATTTTCTATTTATATTAAAAATTATTATAATACTTATATTTAGGGAATTTATATTAAGAATTATTAAAGAATTAATATTTATAAAGCTTATAAATAGCGGGTTTAAATTACTTATATTAAATTTATTTAATTTATAAAAGCCCTTATAAATAAAAAGATATCTGGATTTTTTCTTTATTATAATTATTATATATTTCTTTATATTATTTTTAATCTTATATATATTTAAAGCTATTAGAAATTTATAGAAATAAATAAATTAGTAATTTATATATATTTTAGTTTATAAGATTATAATATTTGATTTAAATTTCTATATTTTATTAGAATAATATATATATTTTTAGCCTTTAAAACTTATAATTTCAAAATAACTAATAATAGTATTAGTATATTAAATAAATAGAATAAAATAAAATAATAGCTATTATTTTTATTTTATTTAAGCTAAAAACCCGTTACTTTTATTTTATTTATATATTATTTATATATATAATTAAATTAGTTTAATTAGATATAGTTTTAAAAGAGCCCGTATCTAGTATTACTAAATATTATTTTACTATCTAATTAGGTAATAATAGTACTTAATAAGCGAATTAAACCTTAATAATAATTAGTTTATTTATTATAGAAAATCTGCATTTAAATAGCCTTATATAAATATTAGCTTAATTTATATAAAACTATTTAGTAAATACCTTAATTCTTTTTTTTAAATTTAAATATATATTAATTTCTATATAACTTCTATATAATTATTTATAATTATTTATATTATTTATAAATAATTATTCTATTTTATTTAAATTATTTAAGATATTTATTACTCTTATTTTATTCAAGTTATTTATAAATTATTTATAAATAACTTAAATAACTTGAATAATTCTTTAATATACTAAATAGTATCGCAGTTACTATTCCACTTGAGTAAAGTTTGCCGGATTCCCCGTTACTAAATGACTGGCTTTACTAGTGCGAGGATTTCGATTAATATCGAGTCGATCTCTCCTATTATAGCAATACCAGAATCGGAGAGTTCTTTGTTAATAGTCAGCCAACTACTGGACATGATGCGTAAATACTCAAATGGGCTATAGCCGTTGGCAGGTTAATGGCGGGCAGGCTGCGTTTGAAGGGAGTGCTCCTCCGCCGAAAAACTGTCATTACGATAACGTCGGGTGTTTCGCTTTTTAAAGGTCACATGACTGTAATGCCTCGCACTGCCCTGTTGAAATTAGGGGCCTGGGGGCCCTAATAGGCTTAGTAAGCCCTGGAACCGAACGCCATGGGGCTGTGCTATGGGGCTTAATACCCTGTCCAGCTGGAATGCCCTGTATAGCTGGAATCGGTTCAGCTGGCATAGGGGTTTAGTACATGTGATTTAGGGGGTTCAGGGCTATATATACGGGCTACTTACCACTGTAGAACAGCAGTCGATTCAGTACATTTTACTTGGTTTACATTGCAAGCACGTGACCCTAGCTTTATTATTAAGCTAGTTCAACATGCCCCACACCGCTTTCTTTGGGATGCAACATTGTGCACGAGATTTTCAGTGTCAGGAGCCTTTTTTATTCAAGGAGTCTGTCAAAATTCTTACAAGCTTTCTCCTGAAGTCCCTCGGAAAGATATTAATTCTTTTAGATGAATAATCTTTTGTCCCATCGGCGCCGTGGATAATGGTATTCTCGGAATAAAATGAGGATGCAGCAGAGGATTAGAGATGGTGGGTTGAGGGAAGATTCTGATTAAAATCGAAGATATGCGCGCTTAATAGGGGGTTGGGAAAGAAGAGCTGAGCTGCCGAGAAAATGCATCTAAAGGTCAACAGCTGCGGCTACAGGCTATTCAGTTCCGTCCTATGAGCTTGCCCACCGCAACCTCTAGTTTCCTAAGCCCTGTGTCTGGCATTATTGCCCCTTCGAACCCTCCTACCTGCCAGGTCAAGATTGAAGATCCTCTTTGTTGTAGCAAGAGGGCGATTTATATGGGAAAGCGCTGCCTATTAGATGAAAAGCGCTGCGGGTGTGGACCACCCAGTGCAGTACTTAACTTACTAATTGGAGTAGTGGACAGTAATGCAGCACGCTTGGGTCCTGATATGATTCATCATTTTAGCGATGTGCAACACAAGCTCTTCTAGTCAATAGCGGCTGCCTTGTGAGAAGACAGAGTCAAATCTAGACAAAATCGTAGAAAAGGTATTTGAAATTTGAACAGTCTTTGACATATTGATTGCTGATGTCTAGAGGTAGAAGTGAGATGGGTTGGCCTTGGAATAACTTTAGCGGAAAAGTCGGCGCTGACGAGAGACTTAGCGAGACAGATTGATGGTGACGACGACAGGGCTATATTTAGGAATGGAGCCCATTTGAGCCCCTTCTGGCGCCGGCTTCCAATTAGGCTGGATGGGAACCAACAACGAATCCCGGTACGGAGGCCAAAAAAAGGATCTTGGCTAAGGGAATCGTTTCTGTTTCAGGCTTAGTGACTCACCGCCGGTACCAAGACACCGAGGGATTCAGCTTTCCATGTTCGGTAAGACGGGAAAGAGTTCATGGATCATATCATTGTATATTCTATGTATTTCAAGCTCTCCTATTGGGTAATTGATTTTGTCAGACGTGTTGTGATGATTGCTAGGGCCAGAACGCGCCCTCGAAGTGCTGCTATCCCTTCGTCTGCTGAGACATGTCCACATTAGCGGCCGCACTAATTTATTCCTAATTGAGTCAATAAAAACAAGTTTCCTTTAATCACACCACATCGCCTTCATGCGGCCGCTAATGTAGACATGTCTCAGCAGATGAGGGGATAGTCGAAAGATCGTTAATTTAAGTAATCCTTTGCTCCGTTTCTAGAATATTTTAGAAGCTCACGCCCGCCTTACGCGTCAATGACGCGTGTCCACGGGGTGAATGCTACTGTAGGGTACAGATGACGGCCCAGCTTGGTCTAGTGCGCCTTCTATCGTCTTGGTATAGTAACTCATCCGACATTTCAAGAGAGCGGGTGAGGAAGCCGCAATCGAATCCTACTAAATACTCCAACTAGTAATCTCACCAAAAAAAAAATCATCAGTAAGTTAATCGTTTACTTCTTGTAAATTTAAGTATACACTTCACAAATTTTTGTATTGTTTTACAACTCTTGGTTGTATGTTTTTGGCTTTTCAAGTGGGATATTGTTTTCATGTTCGCCCAGGTTCGGCGCAATAGGTGTGCTGCTTTTGTTTTTGGGCAGGGTGCCTTACTTAAGGAATATGCCTTGTAATGACGACCGTGCTCTGCCTCGACCTATAGGTGATGGGATCTCCCCAATGTAATGTTTCTCTCGACTTCGGTGCCATTCTACAGGCTTGGTACGCGCCGGATGGTGAATTATAATTAGGTGGGAAGGGGGTGGGAGGAAGGAAGGGTGGGGGCATCTCACACTTATAAGAGTTCAACAACCCACGTCCGCTTACCCAGAATATATTTTCAGTCTTGACTTCTACTGCCGGGTATCCTTCGAGGAGATCTATCAGAGAAAGTAAGTCACTGCTGTTGACCGTGACACACGACACAAGCTTACAGGGACCACACAAGAGAAGCCGTACGCGAACGATACCAAGCCACACCGAACATAAGCCACATGCGAACGATACCAAGCTACACAGCGATACCAACCCACACGACCCAATGAGACGCCATGGACTCAAGACACCCAGGAAAGACCATATCGACAACAGGAACCAGCTTATCGCAGGAAAGATTCCGTACGAACCACCTCCAACAAAGACAACCTGTGAGTATTCCACTACCTTCAAAAAGGGTTCCGCTGCTTGGATGAGACGATGCGGCTCTTAAATTGAAACGACGGCCTCCAGGACCTGTAGCAGTGCATTCGTTAACAATGTCGTATAGACCTCCGGTAACACAAGTGAACACAATAAATATAATCCTCCCGTACCGCAGCATTCAGTGTTAGGAAAGAGGACACGGCATGACAGCCGCGAGTCTTCTAGGGATCGCAGCAATCCTACCAACAAGCGTCCTCGCCATACATGTCTCTCGTCAACCAATCAGCTTGCAATAAGTGTTCCCGCATACCCTGGGACAAAATCGACCAGTGGATGGGCTGCAAGGGACGAATTGACTGGCACGGTAAGCTGGTCGTGAACGTTGGGAAACGCTATCGAAATGTTCCACCCTCTACAACCTGTCCACTCTGCCGCTAACTGCATGCTCCTTGGATAGAACCCTTTGTCAAGAGTTTAGATTCCTCGCAATGGAAAGGGAACTATTTTGGCGACCGGATACATATCTTCCGGCACCTCCGACATCTTACCCATGTTAACGATTTCCAAACTTCGATGAACGTACTCCGGAAACACAATGCACCATATCACATCGCTGTTGTCCCATTCGGACGCGGGTGGCGAGATAACCTGCAGGCGCATATAGCGTCACATGGAATGGTTGTCGTTATACCCAAAGGATGTCCACAATCAGAAATCTTCAGTCCCCAACAAGTATCTGAAAAATTCGACCCTAATGTGGCTCTACGATGGTTAGAGTTCTGCAAGCACCACAAAACCTTTGCAACCCAAAATCACCTCAGGTCAACGGAATGAAGGTGATTGACTGTGATTCTGAGGATTGGATCATCCGGGACCATCGCCCTGTCGACAAATACGTAGCTCTCAGCTACGTGTGGGGAAGCCCAGCCCCAAGTAAAATGCCAACATTGGCACTAACTGGGAACGAGACGCCGCAAAGAGAGGTATGTATAAAGACCAAGGCAAAAAGGCACCGGCCGGTCGCTCGCACCTCTCCACACATACCGAAATCGAAGCTGAATCTCATTTTGAAGAAGTCCGTTTCAAATCAGACCTCGGCTATGGTGGTCAAAACAACTCATTGTGCTGCTGCTGCACCTGAGAATAAATCGGTATCAAGGCTTCCCAACGAAATTCCACTCACTATTCGGGATGCCATCCAGGTAACCAAAGCCCTTGGCTACCGCTTCCTCCGGGGAGATAAGTATTGCATTGATCAGAGTAGCGAAACCGAGAAGCAACAACAGTGTAGTCGTATGGGGGACGTCTACGCTGGCTCGCAGGTAACAATTTTTGTATTGGGATCTGACTCAAACTATGGGCTGCCTGGCGTAAGCTCAAGGCCCCGGCTCCGGCAACGACAATGTACGACAATCGGGGAGTACAAATTTATATCCACAATGCCTGACCCGCATATCTCTATTAGCCAGTCCAAATGGTCGACCAGAGGATGGACTTATCAAGGACTGTTTTCGACTCGTCGCCTATTCTTCACCGACTATCAAACACATTTTGAATGTAACGCAGTGAATTGCGTGGAATCCTTCAAGAGCAACCTGAAAATTCTCCACATCCAAACTGGTCAACGTTTTAGGGCCTATCACCGCGCCGGGAAATTCATATGCGGTAACTCAAACAAATACTCTCATCTCGACGTGAGGCGAAATGAAGCGAATCATCGCAAGATTGATAACATCCGCAGATGTCAATACTACATCCAAGAGTACACCAAAAGAGAGTTGACGAATAAGGACGATGTCTTGAACGCATTTGCAGGTATTGCCCGCTTCTACGCCATAACGACCGCAAAGATAGCTAGTTTAGCTGGAATACCCATTCCTTTCCCAATCGCAATGTCAGGGAACGTTAGACGGGTACATCTAGACCATCTCAGCTACGCTCTGGCCTGGACACATCAAATACACAGATTTACTGGACCAAAACTGAAGAATCCTAAAAATCTGTCAGTGCGCAGGCAATTACCCTGGACTCCATACGATAATCCCATGCCACAACGTAGGATAGGATTCCCGTCTTGGTCATGGGCTGGGTGGTTTGGCGAAATCGGATTAAGGGAGGACCTTCCTTACTGCTGGACCAGTTACCTGGGCTCTGTGCGGATAGGCTTTCAAGGAGATTACCCAAAAGACTTCGCATGGTTGACAGAGTTAGCACGGTACAAGCATCTCATCATACAGAAGCTTCTTACAGCAGTCGAATTGCGCTTCGACGCATATGTCCTCAACCCTGAGAAGCTGAAATTTTGGGTGAAGGATCCACACATGCCGTCCAGGCAGATCCCTTCTAAGGCTATACACGTGAACCTATCGAAAGGGCCATGTTCATTGGAAAAATTCCACCAAAAGCTAATGGACAGAGAATTTGAGTGCTTGGTAATAGGAACGTATGGGGAACCCCGCGAGGATGTCTTCAAAGCTATTCAAGCCGCGGACAAGAAAGCTCCGAAGGCTCGCAAGAGTCGGATAGGCTTATTTGAGCGCCGAGAGCCGGATGCCATTATCTGTCTCGTTGTCTATACAGTAAAGAAAACATCCATTCGGAGAGGACTTCTCAAGATTGAGTTTGATGGCTCAGGAAGAGAATGTCTATTGCGGGCGTGGGATTTGGGTTCAAAAAGAAGTTTTATATTGAAGTAGATGTCAGGTTTTTCTTAAATAGAATTTGCAATAAGAAGTTATATAATTAATATTTAACTAATATAAAGCATTATAATTACTTTTAATTTAAAAAAGAAGTTTAAAGAAATATATACTTAAACTATTTATTTATTTAATTTTAATTGTAATTAATTAATATATAAAAAATATAATAAAATATTTTATTTTATTTAATTAATTTCTTTTATTTAATTTTAAATAAGTTTAAAAAATTAATTTTATTAATTTAAAATAATAATTAACTTAGATATATCTATTAATATTTATAATTATAATTAAAATTATATTTTATTATAAAGAGATTTTATAATATTATATATAATATATTTAATATAATATGAAAATTTAAATTTATATAATAAAAAAGAAATACTCGTAAGTATTTCTATACTCGATTCGAGCTAGCTTAATTATATTTGCTAGTAATATTAATTCCGATATTCTAGTTAAAAAAGTTTAAAAATATTATTATAGTAAAATAATAATAATAATAATAAAAAGCTATATATTAAATTAAGAAAATACTAACTATATATTAAGTTATATATAATAATATTATATAATAAATATTATGTAATAAATATTAGAAATTAATAAATAATAAAAATTTATTTTCTATTATAAACTTTAATAATTAATATATAAAACTTTATTTTAAATAATTTTAAAAAATATTATAAAATAAAAATAAATAAAGAAATATTAAAATTAATAATATATATTAATATAATAAATAGAAAATAAAAGTTTATATTATTTTTTTTCTTTAAATTATAAATTCTTTTAAAGTTTTTTTATATATAACTTGCCTTTTTTATTTTTATTAAAAAATAAATTATTTAAATATTATTTTAATACTAGTTTTAATTTAAATAAAAAAATATAAGCTAGTTTTTAATAATAATATAATTATTTATTAGGTTATGTAATTAAAAATAAATATAAAAAAAAATATAAATTTTTTAATACTTTTAATATAATTATTTAAATTGTTTTTATTTTTATTTATATTTTACTATATATCTTATAACTTTAATTAGTTTGAATATATTTAAGCCTTATATAATAAGCTCTTTTGTTTTTAAAATACTAATATTTCTAGCTTTTAAAATTTTAATTATTAAATTTTAAACCTTTTTTTAATATTTCTCGAAAGTGATTTAATATAAATATATATATATATATAAAGAAATTAAAAGCTAATAACTAAATAAGAAAAGAAATATTTTTATTATTTTATTTTATATATTTTATAATTAATAATATTTTTAAATACAAATATTAAATATAATTATATATAAAACTAATTAATTTATATAAATATATATATAAAATAAACTTTATTTATTTATTATTTATATATATATATATATATATACATATATTTAATATTATATAATAATTATAAGCTAGTTATATATATTATATTTAGCTCTAGCTATTTATATTATATTTCTCTTTTTTTTATATAATTTAATTATATTATAATATAACTATATTTAATATAATATTTAATAAAAAAGAGCTTTATATTTTTAATAAATTAAATAAATTAAATATTTTATATTTAAAAGTTATAATAATTTATAAATAAAAACAAAATAATAATATATATAAATAATATATATATAATTAGTTTTAGGTAAGGGAATTGATTTTAGATAAGGTTCCGAGCTATAATTTAAACTAAGCTCGGTATTTTTTAATAGTTTTAGCTATATTTACTTATCTATTATTATATTTCACTTTTCTTTTTCTCTCTTTAGCTTTAGATTCTATAGAATATTAGAATTATAGATCTTTGAGTATTATTCTAGTATTTTATTTCTGCTATTATAACTTATATAAATATATATAACAAGAAAAAAAGTATATTTGTTTTATATAAGTTTTAGAATTTCTAGTATTAACTTTCTAGCTAGTTCTTTATTATTATATAAAAGAGAACTAATTTTCTATTAGTTTTATACTTGTATTTATAAATAATATTTATATAAATTTATAAATATAAAATATAATAATTCTAATTCTAAAGCTATATTATTTATAATATTATTTCTTTTATTATAGCAAGTTTGTAATTATATTCTATATATCGTAGTAGCCCAAGCTACAGATTTTCGAGGTTATTATATAGACTTTATAGGACCCTCTAAGATTTGTAACCCTTGCCTTTCTCGTTTCCGATCTCTATTTCTTAATTCAAAGGCTCTCGATTCCGCGCATTCACGCCATAATTAGTCTTGAATTTGGCACGAATATAGGGCTTGGCTTGCTGGCAGACCGTCCTTCGCTTTCCACTGTCAAATTCAGGCGTTTAGAGGCCTTAATTCTCTGATTATCGAAGGCTGGGAAGCCCCTTAATAAGTACAAAATCCACTAGCCTCCCACTAGTCTCCCAGCCCCCTAGCTGCCTTAGGTCCATAAGCTTGGCACCTTTCAACGTCCATCACATTCGTGGGAATCCAGTTCGCTGTTTCAGACTCTGCTATCTCGCCTCGCCAAACTGAAGTCGATGAATGGGCCCTTCGCTCAAGCGTATTTCGTCGATTTGGGATAGAAAAGGGTATTCTCGCAGATAAGGCAGTTGAAAATTGGTTCATGCCCGATGCTCGAGGGATCGCCCAAATGTGGGTACAAGTTAGGAACTGAGAAGCTGGAAGATGTTGCAGAGCTTGGATGTGCCAGCACTTTTTTCTTTGCGGATCGGGCGATAGAGCTTTTCCAGACCAGATGGAAACATGCTCGGCACTTTCAGCTGCCAGAGATGCCAATAAAATTATACACAATGTCCGTAGAAGAAATACAAGAGCTTGATGGAGCCGACGCAATTTCCGTGGAATCTGTACCGAGGAAGGCAAACTCAAGGGAACTTCACTCTCATTATCTTCAATCTTCTCGCTTTCGGGGATCAGCGACTTGTTATGAATATTCTGTTGTTGCCTCTGCTATTGCCAGTCTGACCACTTCCTAAAAACAGGCATCTTTGGAGATCTCAGAACGGAATAGTGGGTGGGTGGTGCGGGAGACAAGATATTCAGTTTCTAGTTGGTTTGAAAAGCTACTCTACTTTCGAATTGTCCCTTTATCCTATTAATGGCAATGTGTAGTACAATATCCGGCTACTCCCATCCCAAGAACTCCGGAATTTTGGGATAGGCAATAGGTCAATAGCGTACATTCATGTGCTCTGGGGTGAGCGGAAAATACCCAAAGGTCGCTTTTCAGTTCGGCCGCAGGCACTGAGCAATTGTCGGTGTTCGAAAAGCTCCAAGGAGGGTCCGAGGGTTGTTCGATGCTTCGAAGGAGACAAAACTTCCCATGCCTACTGCGTAGTGCAATGCAAGGGCGCCCTCCCCCGGCACGGTGGCCGACATTTCTACGATTAAACCGTAAATATCTGCTCGACATCCCGCAGTTTAATCTTATTGCCCTCCAAATTATTTATCAGCACTGCTATCACTGCCATCCTCCGTCAGAGTTAGCAACCGGAGAAGATTTCCCGGGAGGTTGCCTGTGTGAGCACGACAGTACAGGGGGCAGAGCTCAGGATAGCAAGCTTACGAAGCATAGCAACTACACTGGGGTCACCCTGCTTAGATGTACTATATCTCGAAATATGAGTTGTCAAGATACACGTATCTACTATTACCCTGCATCGTGAGAGAAACTACACGGTCGGTAGCCGTTATTAATATAAGACGGTGTTTTCTATGCTATCTTCAACTCTCCTCCAGAGACAATGATGTCCATGCAGCCCCCAAAGCTGCCAATCCACCCGCTCTAAATCCACCCGCTCTAAGACACCAAGCAAGACCATTTTGACTATCCGATATTCCAGAAAATCACACTACAGGCCAGAGCGGCCGCAATTTGCGAGACTGGAACTACCATATTATGAAGACTCATGATAAGACCCACCTAATTCTCGTCCGGTGATTCTAGGGCTGCCGTGTCAGTTTCTCGCAGTCTGTCTTACTTTTTGTTAACTCTTGACCAATGATCGCATATGGAGCCAACAAAGTCATGGTCCACGAAACCATTGATAGTAATTAAGACTGTGCCGCCAATATGGGTCTTTACAGAGAGTGCAGAAAACATCAGGATGGCGAAAGATACGAGCGCCAAAATCCAGATTTGGGCAATTGTGGATCTTCGAATTAAGTGATTTCCGCCGCTGAGACTCGGAGTAAGGCGAAGAATCGTTACGAGTAGTTGGTCGGATAATGAATTGGAGAAGAATATTCGCGACAAGAGCGACGATTGCTGATAGAAAAGTCGCGAATGTGCCAACTTGGGTGCTAATACTGCGCATGGTATTTGTAGGAAGCTGAAACGTCTCCGAAGTACGCAATGACGTGGCATTAGAATCTTGTCTCTCAATTAGTATCAATAGCATTGAGGATATAATGATGGCATACATAAATCACCAACGTAGCTACCTATTGGTTAGCCCAGATAGTCAAAGTGTTGTCTCCAGAAAGAACTCACGTCGTCGTGTAGAAGAGGTAAGGAAACCCGCCATCCAAGCAAAAATCTAAATGTGAAAGACTCTTCGAATCTTGAGTGGCATGGTCCTGAAAGTTCGAAGGAACTGTCCTGGACCCCTGACAGATGGGCGGGGCAACGCTTCGGAGCTCTTTTCGTGAACAAAGCAATGATGCACAGCCATTGGAACCGTGTCAAGCATAACTGCTTTGCAATCTCTGGGAGGGGAGTAAATCCCACAAGATAGCCAAAGGTGTTCCCACCTCCGGCCATGAGACTTGCCCATGCGCTTGCTTGCGCTTGCTGGTGTGTTGGGCATTTCTCTACAACTAGCGCCTAAAGACTGACTTGAAGTAGCTGTATTGAAACATTGAGGGCATAGATGCAAAATATTGCGAAAGCAATGACAATGGGTTATAGGACACTTACCGTCCACGTAAACCATTCATCCCTTCCAAACTCTCTCCCCAGCAGCCTTTTTCTCAAATTCCAATACCTCATCCTTTGGATCCTCCTCGCCTCTGGTGAATGGCAGTCCGTCGCTCCCACCATCCTCTACGATCTCTACCTTCTCCCACCCCGCATGCTGCTCTCCGCCCGTGCGAAGCGTCAATCCCCCTTTCCGACCTTCGTGAGAAGCGCTGGTGAACGTGATACGTTTTCCGTCCATTTGGGCTTTGACGAACTTAGGTGCTTCGGTGGTTATGACGATCGAGTCGATTGCGGAACCGTGATGGCGGATATAGAGGTTTGTATAAGGGGAAGGTGGTTCGCCTGGAAAAGGAGCGGTTTTAAGAAAGGACTGGGGCTTGGGCGTCATAAGCGAGAATGAGGTGCGCATGGAAGATCAAGCTAAAGTCCTAAGGCATTGGAATGTTGGTTTACGCACGAGTTTAGTTCTGTGAGGTACTCTCTCATTTAACCAGAAAAAATAGCTCACTTGTTTAGAGAATTATTAAGCTGCAATTGTTCATACGACTTCAAACAAAGGCGAATGGCCATCCACGACTTCTATAGATTGTAAGGTCTTACATTTCTGTTTGCATGCACTTTGTTCTTCGTTTTTGTTGGTTCCTGCGATCTTCTGCTTTGCCGTCAAAAGGCGTTACGCTGCCCTGGAAGACTTCTTCACTTTCCAACCCTTACAGTTGAAGAAGAATGAGCCTCAATCTTGCTTACCTCTTCCTCTCCTTCTCTATTAGCTTCGGGATACCCTATTTAGAGGCCCTTCAAGGCTCCGACAACGTGCAACGTGCTCCCTGAAGTCGCACCCAGCCGTCCAACCCATCCAGTCAACGATCATTTACCGATAGGGAGGCCTCTTATTCGCACAGTCTGCTTGCCAACTACTCAAATCCGCGTTGCAATGCACCCCTCTTGGTTTGGGTGTCAGAGCTGCGACGGTTGTCGGCCACGTGCGGACAGTCTGGAATGATGGTGCGAGGCCGTCGGCGATGGCATTGAAGGATGGTGGGAACAGGTTCGCGAGGCACTGTATTATTAGCCAATTCTAGGCCTTATACCACGTGTCGGCCGATGCCTTTGTTCTTGTAGGCTTCGAGCTGAGCTGGATCTTGATTTGGAAGTTGAACGGACAGCGAGAAGCTGAAAGTGAGGTTTTCTTGTATTTGAGTTAAGGCGATTCTAGCATTGCGCAGCTTTGGAAAGGCTTCGTCTTGGCATTGCGTGCTTCCCAGAGAAAGCAAGTAGGATATCCTAAGCAAATAAAACGAAGGGGAGGTGGACTGAATAACATGACGATGTAAACAATTCCGGAATTGATAACGCGAAATGCTTCAAAGAGAAAAACACGGGAAACGCGGAGGCAGAGCATTTGGAGTACTGGCAGGTGCAAATAGTTTTCAAGATAGCATCAGATATATTCAGGTTCCACCATTTGTGAAGCTAGTCCGGAATGGAGGTTAAAAAGAGGGTGTGCAGATGACGAATGAAGTTGTCCTTGCGGAGTCGCGAACCTCAAAAAAATCGCGTCCTCCAAAAATTATCGCCCGCTCCAACCCTCCATCCAACCTCCCCCCACCTTCTATCCACCCAACTTCTATCCAACCAACCCTCTCCACCATGCCACTCGATACCTCAACCTACTCCCTCGCGCTCCTGCGCCTCGACGGTCGACGATGGAACGAGCTGCGCCGGCTCACCGCACAGATCTCGACCCAGGCCGCAGCAGACGGCTCCAGCTACCTCGAGATGGGCAACACGAAGGTGATCTGCACCGTCACTGGGCCGTTGGAAGCCAAATCTACCAGCGGAAATAGGTCAGGGGGCGATAGGGCGGATGTGCAAGTTTCGATCAGAATTGCTGGGTTCAGTGGGGTGGATAGGAAGAGGAGGGGACGAGGAGATAAGTAAGTTCATCAGCTCTTTCCTTGAGAATTACTCGCAGGTTCGCATATGCTAATTGGTTATGTGAAACTGTAGGAGGACACAAGAAATGCAGACTACAATCGCAAACGCCTTCTCCCAATCCCTTTTCACACACCTCTACCCACACAGCACCATCACCCTCTCTCTCCACATCCTGTCCCAGGACGGCTCTCTCCTCGCTGCCCTCCTCAACGCCTCAACACTCGCGCTCATCGATGCGGGAATCCCAATGCGAGATTACATCTGCGCGTGTACTGCCGGCTCGACATCGAGCTATTCGAGCAATGACGAGAAGGCAGACCCGTTGCTGGATTTGAATAATATGGAGGAGCAGGAATTACCGTTTTTGACGGTTGCTACGCTTGGGGATACGGACGACGTTAGTGTGTTGGTTATGGAGACGCGAGTGCAGATTGGAAGGTTGGAGGGGATGCTCGCGGTCGGCGTAGATGGGTGTAAGCAGGTTAGGGAGATTTTAGATCAGGTTGTCAGGAAGAGAGGGACGAAGATATTAGAGGGAAGTCAGCTATAATGCGAGAAGGTATGGAAACTGCATGAAAATGGGATGTGTGATACCCTGGAGTTCTGGTGTCAAAAGTGGAAATTAGATGGATGTGTCTCGAGACGAATAAGATGCCGAATGCCTTATCGGATTATAGCCCGCTAGTTTTACACCTATGCACCTCAAAATCCAAGAGGTGTCCCCTTACAATTCATCGTGTGGCTTGAGAGAAGCTGTTGGCTCTTCAGCCTTCGCTTCATCCACCTTGACCTCTTCAACGACGACTGGTTCCTCTGCTGGCTTTTCTTCTTCCCCAACAGGCTCCTCTTCCTCTGGGATCAAACCCTCCGGCAACTTCTCCTTCGCGCCCTCTCCAAGCCTGATGGCATCAACCCAGTTCTCAATGGCCTCTTCAGTCACATCCTTTGCTGCAATTGTGCCATCACTTGGGAGCTTCTTCCACCATCCTCGTCGACCATTAACAGCAATAATTTCCAGACCGTTGCCCATTCCTAAAGCACCTTTAAGCTGAGCATACCCACCATTCTTCTCGGGAAGGACGTAGAATGGGAACAGCTTCCTGTTGTGCTGCTTGTGCTTGTGAGCAACCTCCGAGAATGAACCCACAGCCGCAGCACCAACTTCGTCGGGATAGTTTGGCAGGAGAACCAAAATACAAGTTCCAGTCTTCGAACCTAGGCATACGATATGCAATTCCTTTTCAGTATCGAGAATATCGATCGGTGGTGCTGGTTCGGGAAGAACGATAGGCTTCTCGTGCTCGACTTCTGGAGATGGTGATTCAGTAGCTTCCTCCTCAAGGACTTCCTCTGTCGCAGTTGCTGCATCTTCAGCAGAGTTGGTAGATTCCTTGGCTTTGGATGCCCTTTTGGAGTCCTTGGACTTCGGGAGCTTGACCTTTGCTGGCGCTGGGTCTGGGTTCGGCGTTGCAGCTTGAGACAAGAAAGCAACCATAGCTTCCTTCCTCATCTCTCCGTCATAGACAATCCCTTCGGTTTCCTTTCCTCCCGGAAGCAGGATCAAAGTTGGGAACTTGGTGACTCCAAACAACTCCAACGACGCTTTCTCCTTGTCCGTGTTTCTGATTTGTGCCACATGGATGCTTCCCTTGAAGTCAATGGCGATTGACTTCAACAATGCGCTGGTCTTGCCCTTGTCCGTAAACAAAATAGCTTTCGCCGTGTTATTCGAATCCGCCAGCCAGCCCTCCAATGTCTTGTCATCTACTCTCTTGACATGATTCGGGATCTTGTCAACCACCGCATCCACGATTCCCTTCGCAGTTCTCGGGCCATTGTAATCCTCAACGACGGGTTTTCCAGATTTAGAGCCTGGCTTGATGATCTTCAGCGTGGGGAAACCTTGCACTCCGAATTGTCCGCAAAACGGCTTGTTGGACTCTTTATCGCAGTCGACGGCGGCTACCTTGGCCAGGCCAGCGAGGTTCTTGGCAGCTTTCTCGTACGCAGGCTGGAGGTTCTTGCAGTGGCCACACCACGGGGCGTAGAATTCGACGATCTGGCGGGTGAGAAGAGGCTAGCAGTTTTGTGGAAAGTACATACAGAAGTGTAGTTGGATTGGGCAATCAAACGATCATAGTTCTCGCCATCAACTTGAATGACTGGAGAGCTCTTCGAATAGAGACCGGCGTTGACAGGCAAAGCTGCCAGAAGAGCTGCTGCTGCAAGGGTGACAGCTCCCGTGTGGACCATCTTTTCGATTTGTGGATTGATTGACTACTGGTGAAGCTATAGTAGCTGGAAGAGAGATCAGTGCATGAAGTGGCAGAGACAGGAGGGAAAAGCAGTAGTGAGCAGATAATGTTTGTTTTCTTGTGCGGTGTTGACAAGCTGTCCTGTTGAAAAAGGCCACCTTTGCGTGCTGGTCAGAAATCCGGGGTAAAAAGCGAAGCGCAGCGCGACCGGTACAGGGGTAGCTCGTGAAAGAAGCGGGGTTCAAATTGCCCGGTTGGGCCATTTTGCCGGACCGTCCCTTTTGGGCGATTTCTCGTCCACTCTTGAACATCAACTCCCCAGCCCCTCCATCGAGATCTTCTCTGCGCCCGCACGTCATCGGCAACCACACATCAACGTCGTCTTGCTTGCGAATAGCCTCTTCCTTCTCCTCTGTACATCGTCAGCGATCATGGCGACCCATATTCCAGACAAGCTCAAGGCAGCAGACCTCATACGATTCATCGTGAGAGCTGCGCAGCTTGAGAAGGTCAAGCCTGTGATGGCCTACTGGTGTATGTAGCACTCTCTTCAAGCTACACAGAAGCTGATATCTGCAGGCGAATACTGGATCGTCAATCAGATTCTCTCAAAGGGCCTGCACAATGGCGACAACGAAACCCTACAGTACACGACGACCTTGATGGACAAGCTGGAACAGGTAGAGAAGCTGCCTTGATCTACCCATGGCAGACGCTGAGCAGCTCTAGATCAAAGCCGATAATGCTACGAACGATGCGATAGTAGACGATACGGCTGGTCAGGCATTTGTGGAACAGTTTGGACTGGAAACATTCCAGAGAGCCGACAGAGCCGTGCAGGCAGACAAGGTCACAAAGTAGGGTTCTCGGATCTCAAGGCTGGCATAACTTTTGACATACCACAGGCAAACGGCAGACACATTCCAAGCAGCCGCCACTTTCCTTGAGCTAGTTAACATTTGGGCCCCTCCCGATGCAGAGACACAATCGAAGATAAAGTATGCAAAATGGAATGCTGTACGAATAGTCAAGGCATTGAAGGAGGGAAAAGATCCAAACGAATCGAATCCGAAGACGCCAGCACCAGAGGAGAATCTGCCAGCGCTTGATCCGAACGACCCTGAGGTCCAGATGCTTGGATCCCCTACGAAACCACAACCAGCGTATGTTGAAGAGGCTCCAGACGAGCAGGACAGAGTTGAAGCTCGTCTTGCCAGACAATCTTCCATCGACCAATCGCTGCATCCTTCCGCTCAGGTTTCAGCACGCGGTTCGCCAAAAGCTCCATATGATCCATACCCTAGAGATGGCTTCCCGTACACCGCAGTCCAAGATGACAATGTATCACCCCTGGAACAATCTCCCAATCCGAGAAACGGATCGGTTGGTGGTGGTTATTTCCCAGAAGTCCCGACCTTCACATCAGAATCACGAGATGCTACGCTCCCTACTGCACCGCCAGATGATATCCTCGATCTAGGCCTCCCACAGCAGCCATCGGCGCCTCCTGGCGCTAGTGTTTCTCCGGATTTTGAATCATTCCCGCCTCCCACTTTACCCGATGAGCCAGTTGGCCCGCCACCTCAAGATTATTACCGACAAGCACCACCTACGCAATCTCCTCACATCAGACAAGAGCAAGAGCAACATATTACCCCTGACCAACATTCTCATGTTCAGAAGCCCACTATTCCACCACATTTCCATCAGCCTGCCCCAAGTCAGCAACAGTTCCAGCAACCGCCCCCAAATCAGCAGCATGTTCACTACACTCCACCGATCCACAACCCGTATGAATCCCCACGACAACAATATCAGCCACCACCCGCCGCGCAAGCTCCACCTCCAGTTCAGAACACGCAACTTATTATCGATGATATGGCAATTGCAAAGGCGCAGAAACATGCGAGATGGGCAATCTCAGCCCTGAATTTTGAGGATGCTGATACTGCAGTCAAGGAATTGAGGGCTGCTTTGAAAACTCTTGGTGCAGAGTAGGTCGGGGAAGCGTTGTGTTAGTAGGATTGTATCTTGTAGATTAGCAAGCACACTGCGAATACCCAATATATCAGTTATTGTTATAATTCGAGTAGCGGGCAAAGTCGAACTCACTGTTCACACCTCCCTATAGTGCTTGCTAGGGACTCTATATAAAGTATTCTATACAAAAAGTCAAATGCTTGAAAAGAGGGTATATAAGTAAGGCGGTTTTGAAAAACACACCTTAGTAAGGAGCTACTTTATTAAAATTGTATAATTAACAACTCGATATCAAAATGTGTTCAATAATCGACGACTTTCAAGATGAAGAGATCAAGCGAGTATGGTTCTATTGGTCGTCGGCCGTATCGGCGAAGGCTGTTATGTTGGTGTCGATGAAAATTCTCTCGAGGTCGGAAAGAAGCAACTATCATGCTATGAGGCTGAGCACTCCCAGCCGCTCCGATAAATGCTGAAATGATGCCTTCAAGCGCAGTCCACACGAAGAATCAGCCAACGAAGCCATTGGATTTCATTTTGCAGAAGAGTAACATATACACATGAAGGGATGTCCATTTACTTTGATATAAAGGAAGTAAAATCGATCAGTTATGCGACAAGCACATGATATGAATTGGATTTTAGATCCAAGACGACAAAATTCGCTACAGGGTTGCCAAGAACTCCATTAGTGTAAGAATGGAGCTATGCAAGAAATATGGACACTTTGACTTCATTCTCCACTCACCTCTTCCGACGTCTCACTAGTCTATATCTTCCCGGCCGTCGTTCAACCAACGGAAAGTGGGGACTATGAATTAGAACCCGTTAATGTTTGGTACCCCTGGCGGCCCGTGTCTCTTCCTCAAAGTTCCAGTCTCCAGCGCTATCAAGGCCCGCCGTTATGCCTCCGCTTTATGATGAGCGACCAACCACTTATTGGAGCAGTATACGGTTCCGAGACCTCCTTCAAGGCAGACTTCCCCACTCATCTCGACAGTGTGCTACTGGATATGTGTTGAAAACCAAATATCGCACCTCTGAGAAACTTATCAAATCAGCATGCAGTTATTGTTCAGCTCAATGTGTGTGCGTGACCCAATCCACAAGGCCACGCAACCTAGCGAGTGGAAACCACCATAACCTCCAGTAAACTTATGACAGGGCCATCGCAATGGTTTGCTCTTTATTGTCCTTCTCCTCAATATCTCCCCCGGATCAAGGGCTTCGCACGATATGTTTGAATCAATCTCTCTCAACAAGGTCACCTCCCCGCTCATGGATCCAGACAGAGCAGTACTCCTCAAGGCACGGGCTCGACAGCAATGGAAGCAGAAATGGCGGCGCATGCTTTTGCTTTGGACATTAGCAACAGGTTTAAGATTCTCTGTTCACCTAATCGCCGTAATTCAATTGCACAAAGGACCTTACGGCCTAGGAGTTCTATATACGAGTCTGGATTGTTCATCAGTACGTCGAACGCGGCTTCAAGGGTCTCTGCTACTGAACGGAATTGCAGCCGTTGCATTTGTCTCTTCAAACTACGCAATGCAATGTCTCGCATCTCCTACAAGAGCCGAGATTGACCTAGCCCATTCCAAACTTCAATCTATAGACATTGGTAGACAATCTTTGCGAAACCTTTTGAGAGTGAAGTGGTCTCGAAAGTTAATATGGTTGTTCCTCGCAGCGTCTGGAATTCCTCTACACATACTGTAAGTGTTCAAATCTTGCTAAATTCTCAAATTGATGATATAGATACAACGGGCTGCTTTTTGTTCTTGATACTAAGAGGGGCAACTACCAAGTCGCGGTTTCCGAGGATTTCTTCGATCCAGAATTAGTCTTTGACATCGTGAACCTCCCAATCAACATAGATGACGTTGAGGAATGGAAATGGGGTCATCAACCACTTGCCACACTCCCGATCCCCGGTACGGAACTTGATAGTGTATATTCTCTTCAGGAATCGCTGAATTTGCTCCGGGCCCACAATACTTCCGCGAGCTGGGAAAGCCTGGACTTACTTGACTGCTATGAGATTTATCTCAACTACACGGACCAACTGAGGCCTAACATCGTATTTGTGCTGAATTGGACAAGTCCAGACTCAAATAACACAGCACTGAGCATAGCAACGCTCAGCTATTCCGGGGGTGACCTATTTACGTTATGCCCAGAGTCGTTTTATAACACCACTAATGGCGCCCTCCAAGTTCTGAACGCTTCTACGGCAGTTCCTGGCTTCTACACGATCTCTGGTCTATATAACGATCCCAAAGTGGAGATGATAGGAAATGATAATTGCCCATATCTGTATTTGCCAGTTCCATCTTACCAACCACAAGCAGTACCCCAGGTTACGCAATGCTTAACTGAAGTCGTTCGGCCGGGAACCTGTCGCCTGGCCTACAGCTCTACCATTCTGAAAATAATCACCGTGTTTCTCTCTCTGAAATTTTTTGGATTGCTTCTAGCCCTTTTCGCTTTGAAGTCAAATGCCTGAAAAGCGGGCACGTAAGCGAGGCGGTTTTGAAAAACACACGTTAGCGAGAAGCTCCCTTACCAAAATCATATAGTTAATAACTCGATATCAAATAACGGGCGAATAGCTACAAGTTAGGTACCGAAATAATTGCATATTACCAGGTTTTTAAAAGGTTATAGCTATATGTTATGTATTGGTTATATAGCAGATTAATCGCGATTTCATAGCAAGAGTATACGTATTAAGAGCCGAAAAAGCGTAATATACGTAACGTCGGTAATAACTTAATAAATAACGGGCGAATAGCTATAAGTTAGGTACCGAAATAATTATATATTGCCAGGTTTTTAAAAAGTTATAGCTATATATTACGTATTAGTTATATAGTAGATTAATTACGATTTTATAGCGAGAATATATATATTAAGAGCCGAAAAAGTATAATATACGTAATATATATATTTTAATAAAACCGATATTATATTATTAATAACTTTCTTTATATTAGTTTAAGGCCCTAAAAGGCTACGAATTAAGTACTAAATTAATTATATATATTATAATAGAAAGTATATATTTTAGGATTTAATATATTATAATATATATAATAAATTTATTACTAAGAGTTTGGAACTTGCTTAGAGATTAAGGCTAGAGATATTTCCTGAATCTAAATCCCTTTTACTCTTAGTATAATTAATAATAATTTTTTTAGATATTACTCCTAAATAAGCTAATTCTTTAATAGCCTTTTATTTCCGAACTTTTAGTAAATTATTACCGGATTTTAATCTTTTATTTCTGAATCTAATTCTCTAAAAATACCTTGCCTAAAGAAAAGCAAAGAAGAAAAGAAAGAAATAAGGTATAAAAGTAATATAACTAGATAAGTATACTAGTAGGAAAAGTATTAATAAGTTCCAGATCCTAATTTAATAGGTTATTATTTGCTTACTTGTATTCCCTCAAGCTCCTTCTATTTGCTATAGATTTAATAACTAATATATGCCTTTTCCTAGCTTCTTTAAATACTATTTAGTAATCTTCTCCTTAATAACCTCCTCCTTAATAACCTTCTCTTTAATAACCTCCTCCTTTTTTATAACCTTCTTCCTTAGATATACCGACCTCTTTAACTCTAATTATATAATAGCTTAACTCTTTATATATATTGCCTTCTTACTATATCCAAGAATATTTAAATACTATAAGTACTTCAAGTATAGAGCTACTCGGCTTCCAAATACTATTAATTCGACCTCGAAATATATAAGAATTATTAACTAGATATTAAAGATCTATACCTAATTCTATAGGACTTTTATTATAGAATATAGGCCTGCCTTATATAATATAAGAGCCTGCTATTCGCAAATCTGCTAGAATTCAAGGGCAAAGTACCGAGTTATTACTAATTAAATAAGAAATTATTATTTGCTTATTTATAAGAATCCGAGAACGAAATATTAAATAATAATTACCTAATAGTAAATATTATAGAGAGACCTAAGAGATCCCTAGCGAGACCTAAAAGACTCTTTACTTGAGCCCAAGTATTATAAGTACTATCCTATCTTATAATTCTTCCGAAAATATAGCGGCTTTCTAGCTAATTACTACTGAATTAATAACTATATTCCTGTAAATCTACTATAAATACAAATCTCCTAGATATTTATAACCGAGAAATAAGAGACAGATATATATATGTTCTATAGAGCCTATTATATAAATGAGCTATGAATTTGGCGAGGCCTATAGGATTAGGTATTTATAATATATAAGTAATAAGGAATTAGAACCTATTAGTTAATCTTAAGGGAATTAATAATCTATTCTCTAAATACTAACTATTTATTAGGGTACTAATCTGGAACCTCTAAATTTATGAGACCGGAATAGGGATCTCTTATCGAGTTATAATCTCTTATTATATAGTATAACCCTAGATAATAGTAATTATAGTATTAATGATTTTAATAATAGTTTCCTAGAATATAATAGTGAAATGGAGCCTAATAGCCAGGAGCTATATAGTAAATTATAGGCAAATATTTCCTTTTTCGCAAATAGTAACTAGCCTAGTCTCGGGTATTTTCTGAACTAACTACTTCCGGATAGTAATAATAATAATAGTAATAATCCCGATTTTATTTCCGAAAAGACTCCTAATATGCCTTATCTAGATAATAATAATGGTATTAATAAGAATAATAATAATACCGAGAATGACTAAATTATTAATAATAAGGATACTGAGACTAAAAATAAGGGTAAGGGTAATAGTAAGAACGAGGCGGAATTAGAAGCTTAATTATAAGCCGAGATTACTGGATCTAATAAGCTACTAATTAATTGTATTTCGGAGCTAGCTCGTTATCTATTCGATTTCTAAAGATATATAAATAAATAATATACCGAGTCTAATAATAAATAAGATCTCTTTTATTTTACTAAATAATATATTATACTTTTATAATACTGCGATTTTCTTTCGAATTATAGTCTTAGTAAATAAAATAGTAAACTATTATATCTAGAGTAAATAATAAACTAGTAAAAACATATAGTAATTAGGGATATTAACTAGCGAGCTATATTTACTAGTCTTATTATAAATAATAATAATAACTATTTACCTAATAGCCAGGTTATAAATAATAATAATAATAATTCAGATAATAGTACCTTTTATAAGCTTAACTTTAATATATTACGGGTAAATTATAATAAAAACGATACCGAATCGGTAGCTAATATTTTAGACTATTATTTGTATTTATATATATTTTACTCTTAGATAAACTACTATAAAGGTTTAAGATAATATAATATTAATAGCTTTTATAGGTATACTAATTGCCTTTCTTTTGCCTAATAAGGAATTCAAGTTAACTTATACCCTCGTTTTTAATAAAATATCTCTATTTTTATATATTTATATATAAATATTACTGACTTTATAATGAATTCTGACTAGTCCAAGGTCCAGAAGATAGCCTTTTATAAAGTGCCTTACTATTACTTTGGTTATATAATTAGTTATAAGGATATTTATATTTATATTTTCTTTTCTTCTATATAGGATCCTATAAAGAAAACTATATTTCCTAGATACGGTAGCGGCGCTCTATTTTCTATTCTCTAATATTAGTTTAATAAGATTCTTTTACTAGCTATATTTCGTAATGTTTTACTAATGAGTTACTAGTATATTTCTTTTAATTAGAAGTATACTAAACTTAAAGCCGAGGCATACTAATAAGAGAATATTAGTTCTATATATAATAATAATATTTAAGCTAAGGTAATACTTCTTTATTATATAATTTAAGGTTATATACTATAAGTAATTTAGTATAATATTATTTGGTAATTTCCCTTTTATAATAATAAGCTATATTATAATACTTGTATTTACTTTTTAAATAAAAATACTAAACTTAACTTTAAGGCTAATATTTTATTAGAGATATAGAATGCTTTTATTTCTATACTATTTCTAGTTCTTGACTTTTTAAAACTGGATTAGTTCCGAATCTATATTAATTTAGTAAAAGAAACTATCTCAATCCAATTTATATTACTTGAATAGCTACTTAATACTAATAGATATATCCCGACTATATATTTTCTTTATATCTACTATCTTAAGGCCTTTACTAAATGGGCTAACTTAGGCAAGTATAGAAAGTCTATAAAGCCTATCTTTTATATAATTACTATATTTCGAGATATTACTAATATAATACTAGTAATCTCCCGATATTATTATAAGTATTACTAAGGCTAGGTATATTTACAGGTATATAATAGCTTTAAGGAAGTATATAATATAGTAAATTGCAAGCCTTTAACTAGTAAGTTCTTAGAGAAACTAGTCCGGAATCCAAATATTAATAAGATAATTCGGGTATATAATAAGAGTACTATAAAGATTCTTAAAAGAATATAAAATATCTATTTTATAGGGCGTTTTCGCCTATTTTATATACTTGTATTTACTATATATTATTTCTTTAGTATCTATAAAGAGTATTGTTTTTCTTTTACTTTTATTAATAAGTTAAAAGCTTACTTAGAAGAAGCTAGTAATTAGGGCTTGAATTACTAGCTAACTACTACTAATTACCGACCTTTTTAGAAGTTGCTAACCGAATATTAGATTGATTTTACTTCTCTAAATATTCTCAAATATTTAGTAGCCTTTAAGTAAATATCTATTATAAATCTAGTACTTAGTATATTTTACGAGTAATATAAAGTTTTAATTATACTTCTTATAGTACTGCCTTTTACTTTTAATATAAGACTAGTCTTTATAAGTCCAAAATTATTTTAATATTTCTGGAAAATAATATTTTAATATTCGGGAAAGGCTCTTTTCGGGATAGGTATCTAAGAGAGTATTTCTACTTATAAATATAGTTAGTACCTTAACTAAATTAATTAGGATTACTTAGCTTTTTATAACTAATTCTCTAATGAAATTATATATACTAGTAATATAATCCGGGATAAATATTATAAGAATTAGAAAGAGGTTATTATATCTAAGAAAGACCTAGTATATATTAAGGCGGCAGATTACTAGCTAGAGCTTTATAAGAATAACTCTTAATACTTATAATATATCTAGTTATATCTTCTTATTATAATTATATAAACTTATTAGATAAATATATTCTTTATTATTAAGGATATAATTAAACTAGAGTTTAAGGAAAAGGTAAATAGAAAGGAAATTATATTTTATTAGATATCTTTTCGGAAGTATTTTATTAATAATTAGAAGTAGTCTATCTTAATAATAGATATATAATGAACTAAGACTAAATATATTCAAGATCTCTTAGAGTATATATAGGGCTTTGGGGAAATAGATTATAAAGGCTAGGAAGATCGGGTATTTTATATCCTAAGCTTTTATACTTATTAGATTATGAAATATTATATTAGTAGAGTTAAATAGTAAAAGTTTTATATACTAATTAGTAGATACTTTATAGTAACTTACTAGCTATTCCCTTACCTAACTATAACCAAGTTTATTTAGTATAATAGTAATTATATACTTCTTTAAATACGGGTTTATTACTATTACCTGGCCTAATTATAAATAAGACAAAATATAGTTCTTAGTATTAATTTCTTATTACTAATTATAATTAACTTCTTCTTATAATATTAGCCTGCCTATAATTAGCTATTAAAGTATTTCATATTCCAAACTAATACTTTTATAATAGAGTAATATTATAAGTAGTAATAATTTAAGGCAGACTTTAGAAGAGAGAATAGTTGCGAGTATAATAAGAAATGGGATATTTTTAATTATAAGCCTCCTAATAGTAATAATAAGGCCCTTTCCGAATTATTAAGGAAATACTAGTATATACTAGACTAGGAGTTTATAATACTAGGAGATATAAAGTACTATATATTATTTCAGATATCTATAGAATATATAGCTACCCTTGCCTTATTTAATACTGATTTAGTAGTAATTTTGGTAGTTCTAGACCTCTTATACCAGATATAATAGCAGATTAAGTATTTAGATGAAATCTAATAACTCGGTAGAGAAATATTAGTAATTTACTAGTATTTTAAGGCCGTTTTACTTACTAAATACTTTATAGAATCCAATATTTAGTATTATATTTTATATTAATTTATTCTATTTATTATAGTAATAAAGTATAAACTCGATATAATTTATTAACTCTTTACTTAATTATTAGAGTGGCTTTAAAAGAGCCTGCTTATATATTTATAGTAATATGTATAGACTAGTTATTCTTTTAGTAAATCCTGTTTAGTAGTATATTACTAGTTCTTAGTAGCCTATTTACTAATAAATATATATTTTTTATTTTATATAAAGTTCCCTAATAAAAATAAAGCTTCTGGTTTATATTTTTATAATAAACTAAGAATATAATATAAGCTAGTATCTGACTATAAACTATAACTAATAAAACCCTATAATACTAATATATATATATATATATTCTAATTTATTAATACTATTGCTTTTTCTTTCTTCTTTAAATATTTTTCGGAGTAAGTTTCTCTAGTCCTGATTTCTTATCTAATATACTCTTGCTATTAATTTGCTATTAATTATTTAGGGAGTTCCGGCGGCTTATAGGTATATTTCTTATATTCTAGTATATTCTTCCAAATCTTTTCTTTTATAATATTATTACTATATATTATATAATTTATTAACTAATAATTAATTATTTCTAGGCCTTTTTAATACCGAATTATTATATTATTATTATTAAATAAACTAATTTTAATTACTATATATCTTCTAATACTATAAGTTTATAATATAAGTTTACTAGTATATTAGTAGCTAATAGTAAATATATTATAGGATTCCTTAAAATATTTTCCTTTCTTTTTTATATCTTATTATTACTATATTATATAGTCTTGCCCTATCTATATAGGATACTAGTATTAGGGATCCCGAGAAAATAATATATATAATATACAGGGCTTATAGGGTAGTATATATCTAATTAGAAGTTGCTTGCTCTCTTCCTCCTTCTTTATTACTACTGGCTAGTTCCCTTTCTGTTCCTTTATTACTACCTGCTAGTCCGCTTTCTGCTACCTCTTATATGAGGCCCCTTTTTCGGTAAAAGGTGAGAATGCCAGTGCACTAATTAGTGCGTGTGCTACTGACTAATGCACTTTCCGGTAAAAGGGATTTCGGTAAAAGGGCACCTCCCCTACTACCCCCTACCCCCCTTTAAATAAGCATTCCCTTGTCTCGAAGCACGTACTCGTCATGTTCTCGTATAATCCGATTTACAGGGTTACTATCTGCCATGTCTGCAAGTCCTGCGTCATTCCAGGGGCACGTAGTCAAGAGCGGCACCTGCGAGCGCAGCCACACCGACTCTTGGGAGACGAGCTCAAGGCGACTGTATAGCTCCTCAGTAGCTATAACCTGAGGAGTATAGCCGAGCTCAGAGAGCACAAGCCCCGGCCCGAAGACAGGTGCCAGATAATTGAGTACCTGGTTAGCTATAATGGTGTCTACTATCTATAGCCGTAGTATAGCTATAGCACCCGCTATCTCCCCAAGATAAAGGAGCACTAGGCTGCTTGCCACAAGACCGAAGCAAGGTCTTATGAGAGTAGTTAGTCGTGGAAAAAGTACAAGCTACAGACATACTTCACTGCGAAGGGCCGGATTAATTATTTTGTAGTAGTGGATAGGGAGAAAGGCAGGGAAATAGCCAGAGGCTCTATATTATTAACTGAGCCAGAGAAGGAACTATTTAAGCAATTAGAGAAGGATTACAAGGATATGAAATGCGATCTTGAGAAGCAAGTAACTATAGTCCAGGATATTAGAGATTCAAGGTCAGAAAGGGTACCATGGCTATATGACATAACGGGTTTTCCATATTACCTGACTACGCTAAAGGACGAGGAGATCTGGAGCTCGTATAAGCTGCCACCGAAGAAAGAGCTTAATGCGGATAGTGAGGATACTAAGGATCCTAATCTCGTCCGAATTTTAGTTATAGCCGAGGCTGCCTTAAGAGACGCATACCGGTTATGCAGCAATACCTCGCTAGACCGGAAAATGACACAGTAGCGGGCTAATATCCTACCCCTTATGCAGGGCCCCTTTTTCGGTAAAAGGTGAGAATGCCCGTATGCTAATTAGTGCATGCGCCGCTGACTAATGCACTTTCCGGTAAAAGAGATTTCGGTAAAGGGGCACCTCCCCTACTACCTTTTAATAAGCATTCCCTTGTCTCGAAGTGCGTTCTCGTTATATTATTATATAATCTAGCTTATAGAGTTACTATCTATTATGCCTGCAAGTCCTGTATTATCCTAGAGACATATAGTTAAGAGCGGCACCTGCAAGCGCAGCCATACTAACTCTTGGGAGACGAGCTCAAGGCGACTGCAAAGCTTCTTAATAGCTATAACTTGAGGGGTATGGCCAAGCTAAGAGAGTACAAGCCCCGGCCTAAAGACAAGTGCCAGATAACTAAGCACCTAGTTAGCTACAATAGCATTTACTATCTATAGCCATAGTATAGCTATAATACCTGCTTATAGGACTGGGTCTTATATATTAAAACAAGGAATTACTTTGCAAAACTCTATTGCCTAGTATAGGCTAAGCAAGAACTAACTGTAATTAAATAGCAGTTACTAAAAGGCCCGATAATATAATAGTAGCATACAGAGTTAGTAAACTCTATAGCCTAGGTTCGATTCCTAGTTAGGCTCCTGATTTGCTTCTTAATAAATACTCCTATAGCATTTGGCGATAAGTAAATCTATTTTTTTTGGTCTTGTTTTTTGAGCAAGAGATATCACGTGGGGACGCTAGTCTAGCTTCAAGAAGTATATAAAGCCCTCCTCGCCCGCCCTTCGCCTCTCCTTCTCTCCTTCCCTTCTTTTCTCCCGCTCTCTTCTCCTCTGGCCGCTTCTCCTTCTCTTCTCCTTGCTCCCTCCTAATCGAACAAGCAAGGAGTAGAGGTAGTACAAGAACCAGAATAGCAAAAGAATTAGTGGCCAGTTATACTCTAGGGTTTTACCCCCTAAGCTTTCCTGTATAGGTCGTTTCATCGGGTACCCACCCCGGAAGGAAACCACTCACGTTGCCTGCCGGGGCTTTAAATCTACAATTAGCTCACTGGTATAGTATACTCGAGACTATTCATAGACCGACCGCCCTGCTCCCTCCTTCCGGAAGGCCATTAATACCCGAAATAGCGATAAGGAGGCCGGAGCTTCCGTCATGTCATAGCTAAGGGGTCGCCACAATAGTAAGGATATATATAGTTAGTTCCAACTATACTACGAAGGCTTGGCATCAGGCTTTTGGTAAATCAAAAAAGCTTATTTTAATATATATAACCTAGAGCCAAAGTAAATGCAGTCACGTGACTGCATTCACTCGAGGCGTCCTAGTAAAATCCACTAGCTAATTTAATTATAAGTACTATAAGCTAGTAGGATATATAGCCTAGCTTAAATTAACCTAGCCCCTTTAAAGAAAGAAATTATATAATTATATATTACTTGAGCCCTCTCTTACTTAAAAGTAAGAAATTAGTTTCTAGATTCTATTATATAATATAAACTAAATAAATATATTATATACTTTTCTATAATATCTTGAATTTATTTCTTTATAAAACTCTTATTCTTTTTATTTCTTTTACTCTTTTTTATTATTTAAATTTTTGAAGTAATTTATAAGACTTTATATATTTATTTTTCTAATAGCCTAATCTAATTAAATATTAAAAGAAGATATAAAATTAGAGTTTAGATTCTAAGTTTATTAGAAATAAATAAAAGAAATTAATCTAGTATTATTATAAATATAAATTATATAAATATAATAAATTATTATAAATAATTTATATAATAATAATAAGAAAGAAAGAAGACTTAAAGTATAAAAGGAATTCTGAAATTAAAATATATTTTATTTATAATATTTAAATTATAAATAAAATAAAAAATAAGAAAAAGAAAAAAAGAAATAGAAAAGAAAAAGAAATAAGATTTTATTTAGAAAAGATAAAAGAAATTTTCTATATATTAAAGGAAAAAATATAAGAATTAAAATTAAAGAAATTTAGTACTATATATAAAGAGAGAATATTTAAATTATAAATTAAATTTTAAGTATATTTTTAAAATTTAAAATATTAAAA
>NW_020194616.1:0-4222 GCF_002865645.1 Hyaloscypha bicolor E | reverse complement strand
AGATAAGTCAATTACAGCTTGCTGTACCTTACGCTGGTGGATTTGCTTGCTTCCATCGCCGTACGGCACGTCGATCGGCCTCTGCCATCGCTCTAGGCCTCTTTTTAGGCTGTTGGGGAGCCATGGGATCGGTGAGGGGAGGGTTATAGGCTGTAAATGCCCTGGAGCAGTGAGATTAACGCTTAGAATGTGGTTTTACTAATGCTTGAAGGCCTAATAAGAGCAGTAAATTAGCCTATCGCGTGCACGATTATAAGGATAAAACACCAAAAAATCAAGGTTGGGATAAAAAATCGTAAGGATAATCCTTATCCGTTCCGCTGCGGCCAGCCTTGGGTTGGTCCGTGCGCACCAATTTTCGCTTAATTCTGGCCAATCAGAGGGCTGGGTTTCCCCCTTCAATTGCTTCAATTCTACCTTTCTCTATGAAATATATCAAAACAACCACGATTCCTACATAAATGAATATTACATTGCTTACAGCCATATATAGACTGGTGTATCGAGCTCTCCCTGCCGTGATTGGCTGCAATTTCAGCTAGTGCAACCCGTTTTTTAGGCCGATCCCCAAATCTCAATCCCTTACAATTCACATACTCTCTAGATTTACCAAGCTTTACTTGCTCATGTAACCAAGGGAACACCTCCTCTGCTCCCTGGCTTATATGGGATATTCTTCTCTTTGGGCACACCTCACTCTCCCTCCCTTTAGCTAAGAGAGCACCAATTAATTAGTCCCTGAAATCAGACTGGCTTCTGAAGCTCACAGCCCTAGGCTCTGGTACATCGCTACATAAAGCAAGCAAATAGTAATTAATTAGAACCGTACGAAGTAACTAATACTCTAGTACTTGGTGCCCTCCCCGTTCCACATGCCGTAAACTAGCGTTCTGGGTAGTCAGGTGATCAAACTCATTAACTGCTCCCATATGATAATTATATCCGTCCGTAATTACAGGAATTGAGAGCACCTTTGTAGCCTGATTACCAAAGGGTATTCGTATAGTCTTTGCTTTAGAAGAAGTCTCCTTAGGCCTCTTCCTTAGCCGTAAAACACGCTCGTTACCTGACATAAAGGAAGACATTATTAAAACAAAGGCTTAATCTTTCCATCTAACGTAACATACTTCTCCATTAGGTGTATACCTGGAATACGTTTCACCCCAGGGTATTATATCCTTTTTGTCCGATTTTTGAAGGTCAAGAAGCTTCTTAATAACCCCACCAGTTGTCCTGCAAGTCCCAGTAATTGTAACTCCCTGGGAGCGAGCATATTAAACAAAGCGAGTGGAAACAAAGAGATTATTAAGGTAAACGTGATAGCCAGACTCCTTAGGAGGCTTAGGTAACCTTTTAATCAAGTGCAGAACTACTGCTTGTGTCTTATTTTGTCACGGCCTGGACAAGCTGTGGAAGTGGAAATGTATGTGTTTGTGTAAATATATGTATGAATAATGGTGCCCTAATGGCGGTGAAGAAGCTATATATACGCCTGTGCGCAGCACGTGACATGCCCCCTCAAAAAGGAAAGGAAACGTCCCCGTTTGAGCCTAGCCCACGCCCTGAACTAGCTCCTCAACCCTCTTCTCCTCCTGCTCAACAAAGTTCTGATACCACAGATTTGCCGCACTAGGACCACTAGAGCTAGGGGTATACGTCTCCTCCTCTGCTTCAACCTGGTAAGCTCTTGCCCTATAAGGCTTGCGATAGTAATCTCGTGTGGCTGGGGAGTCCTGTGGAGCTGAATTCAGAGGTTAAGTGGTATTAACAGGAGGTTCAGGAAGGCCAGGAAGGAGATTCTGATTCTGATTCTGATTTTGTCTTGGCCAGGGAGCTCGGTGAGCCATATCTAGCCAGAGGCTCCATTTTGCGTCAATTGCAGTCAAGAACTGGCCGAGGGTAGTTGTCTCCGTTGGTTCGTCAATATGGCCACGTAAAGAAGTATCGAGGGAATTGTGTATTAAGAGAAGAGTATTAAACTCAGACTCAAAACCAGAAGAACGAGCGAATCGAAGCATCTCTTGGACGTGTGTACGTATAGTCTTGCCAGAGCGAATATCAGAGAAGGTAAACCGAGAGGAAATCAAAGCACGTAAAGCGATACCAGGACGTTCCTTGAATCGTGAAATAAGAGAAGTGCAAAGTGTAGAAACTGGAGCGGACGACAGGAGAGAGCGTTCCAGGGGTGTAAGCTCTGTCGAGTACCAAAAGAGAGCGGTGCCACGAAGGCAAAGGGGGAAGGCCGTGCGAATATCGTCGTGCTGAGTCTCTGCCAAATGCAAGAGCATATCCGTAAATGCGAAAACGTCCGTATAAATCACAGTCTTTCCTGTTATATCCGTGCCTTCAGGATCAAAATAACCAATATCTGCGGCGCGCAAGCGAGAGGAGGGAGGAGGGTTCGATATTGGTAAGGGACGAGCAGGAGAGGCAGCAGGAGCCGGGGTCTCTTGCAAGTTCATTTGTTAAAGGAGGTGTGCAATCTGTTGTAATTCGGTATCGTTAAAGCCATTCTTTCGATGAAATCGCTGAGGGGTCTGTGTTGAAAGAGAAGCAGAGGGTTCTTCGTCTTCGTCTTCGTCTTCGTCAGAGGCTTGCCTGGTAAGGGTTTTGCCTTTTGACTGGGGGTTTTTGGGGATGGGGGCCATTCTGGAGGATGGCATGTATATGGGTCGAGGACTCAATTAAGAGCTCGTAATAAGGTATCGATATGGAGGTCGAAATCTTAGGGCATTGCTACCATGTCACGGCCTGGACAAGCTGTGGAAGTGGAAATGTATGTGTTTGTGTAAATATATGTATGAATGATGGTGCCCTAATGGCGGTAAAGAAGCTATATGTTGAAATTAGGGGCCTGAGGCCCCTAATAGGCTTAGTAAGCCCTGGAACCGAACGCCATGGGGCTGTGCACTAGCTTAATACCCTGTCCAGCTGGAATACCCTGTACGGCTGGAATACCCTGTATAGCTGTAATCGGTTCAGCTGGCATAGGGATTTAGTACATGTGACTTAGGGGGTTCAGGGCTATATATACGGGCTACTTACCACTGTAGAACAGCAGTCAATTCAGTATCGTTTACTTGGTTTACATTGCAAGCACGTGACCCTAGCTATATTGCTTTAGCTAGTTCAACACTATATATACGCCTGTGCGCAGCACGTGACATATTTCCTCCATTTCCGGCCTTAATCATTCCACCAAGCTCCCTTGGAGTACGTACTCCCACAGGCCCATTTTTTTGACCAGGAATATGCCAGTTCCATACGAGTAAGAACCCTCTCTGGGCTGCCCCCCAAACCTTATATCCAGTAGGTATGGGCTTATTTGGAACAGTAGTTATCTCCTTTGATCGACCTTCAAATCGTACGATTATCTCGTCTACTGCCAAGTCACGTCCAGGCTTCCAAACCCTTAAATTAACCCCTTGGATGTATGTACTTAAGGCTTTAACCTGCTCGGTAATTTATTAGCTAGTTTCGAGTAAAATAAACAGGAAAATGGGGGTTACCTTCTCGTATGGGCCTTGTTCCTGATTTCCATGGAATCGCACACGTATATGAAGCTCCTGGAACCTGTCCCTGCTTATATAGCTTGTAATTGGGTGCGATAGGACAAAATCCCTTGTATTCTAATAGTTTGCGATCTCATTATCTATATATAAGGTCATATAAATACGAATTGCAAAATAGATATAAATCTCGCCGCGAGAGGTTGGATACCACTCCTTTGCTCTTGTACGAGGGCACGAATCGTCCTGAGGCTCTCGCAGATAGCTATTTGTCTTCTTAACTATCAAATTGACGATTTCTGGTATATAATATAAAGTGAATAAAGTAATTGGATTATCAGGAGAGACGTTATTTGGTAGGTTGATTTCCTAGTCCCAATCAGGTAATTGCATAGGCTTGAATGAGTCCCCTTGATTGCGCAGTGGATTTTCGTTGGGCCGGAGGGTCCCTTTATCGGTAGAATCGAAGACAGTATCTTCTGGCATTGTGGTTGTGGTGCAATTGATCAATTAAATGGTTTATTTACATGTAAATAATGAAGCGTGATTTTGGTGTTCCTCCGGAAAAACAGTTATTCCGGTCCGAAAAACCCAAGGCTGGCCGCAGCGGAACGGATAGTAAGGATATCCTTAGCTCGGGGCTAATTTTTATTGGGATCCTAAGGTAGCATCCTTATGTTGAGGATATCCTTATATTGAGTATCCTTATAGCG
>NW_020194615.1:924166-927998 GCF_002865645.1 Hyaloscypha bicolor E | reverse complement strand
TAAATTTAATAATATTTTTTTAATAAAAAGTTATAGTATTTTTAGAAAGTATTATAATAGAATAATATAGTAATAATTAATAACTTAAACTTTTTTTATCTAATAACTTTTCTTTTATATTTAGCTAATATATTACTTATAAATTAGTAATAATTAGTAATCTAAACTTCTTTTATCTAGTAACTTTTCTCCTATATTTAGCTAATATATTATTTATAAATTAGTAATAATTAGTAAACTAAACTTCTTTTATTTAGTAACTTTTCTATTATATTTAGCTAATATATTACTTGCAGATTAGTAATAATTAGTAACCTAAACTCCTTTTATCTAGTAACTTTTCTCTTATATTTAGCTAATATATTACTTGCAGATTAGTAATAATTAGTAACCTAAACTCCTCTTACCTAATAACTCTTTTCCTATATTTAGCTAATATATTACTTATAGATTAGTAATTATTAGTAATCTAAACTTCTCTTATCTAGTAACTCTTTTCCTGTATTTAGCTAATATATTACTTATAAATCGGTAGTACTTCGTAATCTAAACTCCTCCTATAAAGTAGCTTATTTACTATACTTAGCTAATACATTACTTATAGATTAGTAGTAAGTAGGGGAAGAAAGTTTAGGGATTAACTCTCGATTTATTTATTACTTAATAGGTATTATTTACTAAGGAAATGCCAAATACTATACTAATTATAAGCCATAATACTATTATCTAAAGCCAGATTGCCGCCAGCTATATATCTAGTATATAAAGAAAGAGAAATGCCTAATAGCTATATCTGAAGTGCCCCGGTATTAAATAGCTAGCTATCCGCTAGCTAATAGCTACTAAACCACTAGTAAACCAGGTATAATTAGTTATCTTTTCCGCAAATACTATTCCTAGAGTTAATTTTCTCTGGGTTATTATCCGAGAGGTAATTAGTATTTAATAAATCGAGATCCTCTAGCTCGAGATCTATATCTTTGAGGTTATTAAGTTCCCTACCTATTTTCTAAATAGTATTAATGAGATAGTAATTATACTTATAATTAATCTTTTATTACCTGTAATTTATTAGTAAATAGGCAGGAAATTAGGAAGAAATTAGTAGAGAGTAGTTAGATATATAAAAGAATCCGGTCCTGGTTTTATAGAATCTTATATTATTTCTTAGTAATATCTAATAGGGCTATAGAGACTATTTTGAGATCGGATCAGGTATTAGTGGCCTACTAAGAGATTATAGAAAGGTCCTTACTATTCGTAAATACGTCCTTAAACTTGCGCTTTCTCGGAATAGCTTAGAGGCCGGGGTTCTTTTTCTTTAGTAGTTATTAGTTACCGAATTACCCTATAATTACCCTAGAATTACTGGGAATTAGCTAGCAGATTATTACTTACTAGTATACCTTTAAATGCCAGAGTCAGGAGCTTTGCCTTACTAACTATGGCTATAAACGTCTCCTTTTTGGTAGCGGGCCACTGGCTAATAGGCATGGTAATATGGGCCTTTAGTAGGTAGTTATATAATAGGATATTCTTAATAAGGCTATAAATATTAGCCAGGAGCTTGCGGGATAGCTAGTAAATAGTTAGTAAGTTAGTGGCAAATAGGGGCAGATTCTGGAGCGAATTACTTATATTATAATACTTATCCTTCGTATTTCTAAAAGTTAAGCAGTGACTATAGACCGAGCCATTCTTATTATAAGAGAAGTAGATAAGGTAGCTAATTAGGACTAATTAGCTGGCTATTTTACCTCGAATTATTAGAGAATCCGTAGAGATTACTTACCTAAAGTAGATATTAAAGGAACTAGATCCTATATCTAATATAAATAACTCCTTAGCATATCCTATAGTAGTAATATATAGTATATAGGCATATGTATAATAATTTCTATACTAATTAATATAGTTTCCGTTACGTTTACTACCTTTCTATATAGTAAATAGTTAGTATTTCTTTATTAAATACCCGGTAATTCGGTACTAAATCGGGACTAATCCACTTATCTCTCCTGGCTTAAGTATAAGCGGACTATAACGGATTAGCTTAATAGTCTTTTTCTTACTATTAACTATCTTGGTTCTGGCTAGCTAGAGACCCTTTTGCTTGGCGGTAATAAGTGGCTTATTATTTGCTAGTATATTACCGGAGAATAGGCTAGGAGAATTAGCTATTTTAATAATAATTCAGTAGTAATTTGCCGGGGATTCGGTTAGTAATTAAGGGAGAAAGGTAAAGGATCTATAGGCAAAGTTCTATAGAGGGAAATATAAGTAGTAAGTAATATAATACTAAATCCCTAATAATTAGCCTTTAATTCGCTATCTAATACCTACCGAGCTGGCTCCTAATTACTACCGAATATCCCCCGGAGAACTCCTCTACCCTATTTAGTACTAAATAGGTAAGAAGGCCGTATAGTAATAGATTAGTAGTAATTAGTTATTATTAGACTAAAAAGAAATGAAATAATATTCCGATTTAGTAATAAATAACCATAATACTAATTTGGTAGTAACTCAGGCCGAGTTATTTGGCTTCTAAAGATTTAATACCGAATCGGAGCTTAATTATTAAGCGAATTAGTACTTACCGGGAAAAAAAATATAAATAAGAAATAGAGGAAAAAAGCTAGAAAGGGATTCCCGGGGGCTATTTATATATATATTAGGCCCCTTGCTTAAGTTAAGCTTAAGTATACTAGCTTGGTATATAGTAAGTATTATATAATAGCTTAAATTTAAGCTAACTATTATTTAAGTAAATCTAATATAAAACTAAGATTATAAATTTAAGCTATATAGCTTACTTAGTTAAGGGTTCTATAGTAGCCCGGTCTATAGTAAGCAAGTATGGGGTCCCTACCTAATACTCTAATTAGCTAGTACTCTATTAATTAGTTACTAGGCTTAATTTCTAGAAAGCTAGTTATTTACTTATGAATTACTACTAATTTACTATTAGTTTACTATTTCTTTGCCCGAAGAATAGAAGGAAATATATTAAGATGAATTTACTAATATAAGCTATAATATACTTCTTCTTTCTTAAGTTAAGATAACTAAATTATGCCTAGTTTATTACTATATATACTCGATTTGCTAGTATTTCGTTAGTAATTCGGTCCTGAATAGTTATTTCTTCTCTTCCTCTTTACTAGCTAATACTTATTTATTAATAAATTCTCTTTGACCCGTTTATAAGCTAATATTCCTCTAATAGCAGACTTTTGCTAATCTTCTTACTAGCTAATACCTAGCTAATAATAGACCTTCCTTCTCCCCTTTACTGCTATTTCTCTATCCCGTTCTTATAGATTATAAATAGTATATATTTAAATACATATTCTCGCCTATAGTCTCTAATTCCCTAATTATCTAGTAATGACTTCCCCTTATCTGAGGACTTCTCTATGAGGCCATAACTAGCCTGGGCCTACTCGGGCCTATTTATTTAGTTTTAATTTTAATAATACTTTTTTTTAATATTAAAAACTTTAATTTAAATATTAAATATTATAATTATTAATTTAAAAAAATTAAAAATATTAAATATTAAAATAAAAATAAAATAATTAATATAAAAAATAAAAATTTTTATATATATTTTATAATCTTATAATCTAAAAAAATCTTGATCAATAATATTTATATTACAAATTCGGATATCGAACAATATAAGATCAAAAAAGAAAAAATCGAAATTAATAAAAAATATTTTTTAGAAAATTAAAATAAAAGATTCGGAATTTAATGATATAAATATTATTAATAAAAATATATTAAAATTTAAAATTTAATATATTATAAATTAAAGTTTTTTAAA